>NC_049213.1:5751519-5791519 GCF_013347855.1 Anguilla anguilla
CCCGTGGGAAACCGGTCTCGCTCGTCTGGCGGCAAGATTCCGCTTCGCCGATGCTTTTGCGGCTGGCTGCTCTCAGAGGAATGGCTTTAGAATGTGCACACGCAGCGGAAAAGATTCCGCAGAACCTTGACGGACAAGCAGGTGGTGGGATAAAGGGGGTGGAGGATCAGAACACTGCTGGCGAAAGGGGGTGGAGAATAAGAACATTGAGAGTGAAAGGGGGTGGAGAATAATAACATTGAGAGTGAAAGGGGGTGGAGAATCGGAACCCTGAGAGTGAAAGGGGGCGGAGAATCATAACGCTGAGCACGAGAGGGAGTGGAGAATCAGAACACTGAGAGTGAAAGGGGGCGGAGAATCAGAACACTGAGAGTGAAAGGGGGCGGAGAATCAGAACACTGAGAGTGAGAGGGGGTGGAGAATCGGACCACTGAGAGTGAGAGTAGGTGGAGAATCGGAAAGCTGAGAGTGAAAGGGGGTGGAGAATCAGAACACTGAGAGTGAGAGGGGGTGGAGAATAATAACATTGAGAGTGAAAGGGGGTGGAGAATCGGAACCCTGAGAGTGAAAGGGGGCGGAGAATCATAACACTGAGAGTGAAAGGGAGCGGAGAATTCTGAACGCTGAGAGTGAAAGGGGGCGGAGAATCAGAACACTGAGAGTGGAAGGGGGCGGAGAATCAGAACGCTGAGCATGAGAGGGGGTGGAGAATCAGAACACTGAGAGTGGAAGGGGGCGGAGAATCAGAACGCTGAGCATGAGAGGGGGTGGAGAATCAGAACACTGAGAGTGAGAGGGGGTGGAGAATCGGAACGCTGAGAGTGAAAGGGGGTGGAGAATCGGAACGCTGAGCATGAGAGGGAGTGGAGAATCAGAACACTGAGAGTGAGAGGGGGTGGAGAATCGAAACACTGAGAGTGAGAGGGGGTGGAGAATCGGAACACTGAGAGTGAGAGGGGGTGGAGAATCAGAACACTGAGAGTGAGAGGGGGTGGAGAATCAGAACGTTGAGAGTGAGGGGGTGGAGAATCGGAACACTGAGAGTGAGAGGGGGTGGAGAATCGGAACACTGAGAGTGAGAGGGGGTGGAGAATCAGAACGTTGAGAGTGAGAGGGGGTGGAGAATCGGAACACTGAGAGTGAGAGGGGGTGGAGAATCAGAACGTTGAGAGTGAGAGGGGGCGGAGAATCAGAACACTGAGAATTAAAGGGATGGAGAATCAGAATGCTGAGAGATGCAAGGTTGCCAAGCAACACAATTTTTTATGGTTCGTCAGAGAGATGAAAATGGCTTGACACAGTAGCTGGTTTGCTAAGTGAGACTAAAGTAGGCACAACTTCACACTAGGGGTTATTCAGATGGGGAAAGCAGAGAGGGTAACTGATAGAGATGGCATCACAGTAGAGAGTGTCATGGTGGGGGATCCAGCCATTGGCTGCACTGGGCTTTATTTCTGGTGTTGGTTATATATGGTAAATGGTAAATGGACTGCATTTATATAGCGCTTTTATCCAAAGCGCTTTACAATTGATGCCTCTCATTCGCCAGAGCAGTTAGGGGTGAGGTGTCTTGCTCAAGGACACTTCGACACGCCCAGGGCAGGGTTTGAACCGGCAACCCTCCGACTGCCAGACAATCGGTCTTACCTCCTGAGCTATGTCGCCCATATATGGGTTATAAAGCCCCCCAGTCTGTCCCGTATTTTAAATTCCTGTTTCTTTATTTTATTGTGTTTTGCTGTGTTTGGCCTCTCGGTCAGGCCGTTACTACAAATGAGAATTCATTCACTATTAATTTGCTCGGTTTATGATAATTAATGTATTGCATTGATTAAACCTCTAACAGGAATAGGACGAGTGTGAGAGCGTGGGGTTCCTTTCTTTAATTCGGGGGTCCCCCTCTGTTTTTGGGGCGTGCAGGTCCTGTCCCTGCCCCACCGCAGGCTGGTGTGCTGCTGTCAGCTCTACGAAGTGCCCGACCCCGGCCGACCCCAGAGGGGCGGGGTGCACCAGAGAGAGGTGTTCCTCTTCAACGACCTGCTCGTGGTGAGGGAGCCTCACCTGTACTCACTACCTGAGAGAGAGTAGCATGCACACTCATCAGACCTGGGTCAACTACGTATTTGTTTTGGATTCAAATACGTTTCTACGCTTTACTGATCTTGTCTGGTGCATTGGAACCAATGAAATACCCTCAAAAAGTGCAAACCCTGCCTTCTGGTCATATTGGCAGTCTCGATTACACCAGGCAAGATCAATAGAGCACAGAAAAGTATTTGAATCCAAAACAAATACGTATTTGACCCAGGTCTGATACTCATATACTAATATACTACCCATACTATTTACAACTACGTAGTGCTACTAATACTATGTATTAGTAATAAAACAGATATGTAAATAAATACAGCTCAAATTCATACCTGTTTAAATTGTACATTGTTTTATGTAAGTACATAATTATATATGTCGTTCTAATTACTAATAGTTAATAATACATAATAGTAGTACTATGCAAATTCTGCTGTTATTGTCTTTTAGGAGATATATGACCTCACTTTCCCTTTCTTGCCCTCTCTCCCCCCCCTCTCTCTCTCTCTCTCTCTCTCTCTCTCCCCCTCCCTCCTTCTTTCTCTGTAGGTCACTAAGATTTTCCAGAAGAAGAAGACATCGGTGACGTACAGTTTTAGGCAGTCCTTTCCCCTGGTGGAGATGCAGGTTCACATGTTCCAGAACTCATGTGAGGACCAGTCTAATTATCCATAATTATCACTCCTTCCTATCTCTCCCTCTCCCTTTCTTCTCTCTCTCTTTCTCTCTCTCCTCCTCAGGAATCCTTCTCAATACCTTCCCTCTTTTGTAGAACGACTCTATTTGTGACTTTCCATGGCAGTCTGTGTGACATCTGCGGGAAAACTTTACACCAAATGATTCTGGGAAAGGTCAAAGGTCATATCAGAAATGTTGTGGGGAATGGTGACAAAGACTATAACAAGGAATCACCAACAAATGGCATTGTTCCTGAGCAGGGCCATTTATGTGAACGGGAGGGTTTTTTAGGAGGGTAGTCTACCTGGTACACTTGCTTTGGTTCTGTACAGGTGTGAGTGTGTGATTGTGTGTAACCTTGTGTGAGTGCCCTACCTTCTCCTGTAGAGACCCCTGACTGCTAAGGAAATGCTTATTTCACATAGTTCTGTTGTAGCATGTTCGGTTTTATCGTCTCCCCAAAAACCACACAGTTCTCTGGTTCACATGTACACGGGCTTTGTTGTGCGTTCGACACAGGTACGACAAACAAATAAACGACACACGATAGGCGAAGGGAACACGATATATAGCTCCTGCATGTGTCTCACTCCAGCCCCAGGTCTCGCTGCCAACACAAGCAGATAAGGAGTTAGCAATCGTACTCGTTGTCAACAGCTGTGATTACAGACCGGCTAAACCGCTCCATCTCCGCCTGCAGATGGCGCCCTAACCACACCACCCCTCCACAGCTGTCTAAACGGACAATGTCTGAATGGCTCGTGCAATAATAACACAGATATTGACTGTCTGACACGGTGAAAATGACTGGGTTAGTAGCTGAATCCTCTCTCACATGCCTGCTAACCCCATGGCATCGATCCCCCCACCCCTCCCTCCGCAGACTACCCCCACGGTATCCGTCTGACCTCAGCCATCCCGGGAGGGGAGAGGAAGGTTCTGATCGTGTTCACGGCCCCGAGCCAGCAGGACCGCACCCGCTTCACCAGCGACCTGCGGGAGAGCATCGCCGAGGTGCAGGAGATGGAGAAGTACCGAGTGGAGTGTGAGTGTCTCTTACAGGGGGAGGGGCTTACAGGCTCCGCCCTGGGGGAGGGCATTACAGGCCCTGCCCTGGGGGAGTGTCTCTTACAGGCTCTGCCCTGGGGGAGGGGCTTACAGGCTCCGCCCTGTGGGAGGGGATTACAGGCCCCGCCCTGGGGGAGTGGCTTAAGTAATTACAGTTTGAGTGCCCTTACAGGCTTCACCCTGGGGGAGGAGTTTATGGAAGTGTTCAGATTAGAGGAAATGTGTTTTTGGTCTCCCCCGGGGGAAGAACAGCATTATTATTACATTACAGCACTGTACAGCATCCACATCTCAACCTTCTATTACATTACAGCTCTGTACATTACAGCACCTTGTATTTTAACTCATAAGTGTGATAAAAATGTCTTGAGGCTGTGTTGAGGGCAGTAGAGGTTATTTCATTTCTCATGTTTCTGTCTCATCAGTCTAGTCGCCATGTTCTGCCCCCCCCCCCCCCCCCCCAACCCCCCACCCTAAATGTATTTTATTTTCACCCTTATTTTCGCCCCGCCCCGCAGCGGAGCTAGAGAAGCAGAAGGGCGTGATGCGGCCCAGCCTCCTGAGTGCGGGAGTGGTGGGCGGAGCCGGTGGAGGAGGCGGAGTGAAGAACGAGGTGGTGAACGGCACTCTGGGACGGCCCAGCCTGGATGACAGCTACTCCGGAGGAGAGGGACTGAAGCGCACTGCACTCAGCTCCTCTCTGAGAGACCTCTCTGAGACAGGTTAGAATCACACACACACACACACACACACACACTCTCTCACACAGACAAACGCACACACTGAAGATGGCTGCAGTAAAGGCCTTGCTGACCATCACCATGTACGACAGTGTGGTATAATGGGTAAGGAGCTGGTCTTGTAACCGAATTGGTCACATGTTCAATTCCCAAGTAGGACACTGCCGTTGTACCCTTGAGCAAGGTACTTAACCTGCATTGCTCCAGTATATATCCAGCTGTATAAATGGATACAATGCTATGTAAAAAAAGTTTTTTTTTAAGTTGTGTAAGTCGCTCTGGATAAGAGCGCCAAGCTAAATTCCTGTAATGTACAGTTGATGCCAAAATTTATTTTACATACACCTAGGCTAAAGAAATTCAAACTCAATTTTTCACAACTCCACACATTTCATGTTACCATTCATTTCCTGTGTTAAGTCAATTAGGGTATCTACTTTATTTCCATAAGAGGTCATTTCAAAATAATAGAGATTTATTTCAGCTTTTATGTACTATATCAGACTTTCAGTGGGTCAAAGGTTTGCATACACTCTGTTAGTATTTGGTGGCATTGCCTTTGAATTGCTTAACTTGAATCAAACGCTTGGGGTAGCCTTCCACAAGCTTCTCACAGTACTTTGCTGGAGTTTTTGCCCATTCCTCCTGAAAGAACTGGTGTAACTCAGTCAGGTTTGTGGACCTTCTTGCTCGGACACGCTTTTTCAGTTCAGTCCACAAATTTTCTACGGGATTCAGGTCAAGGCTTTATAATGGCCACTCCAACACTTCCACTTTGTTGTCTTTAAACCATTTTGTTACAACTTTGGAGGTATGCATAGGACCATTGTCCTGCTGGACGACCCAGTTGCGACCAAGTTTTAACTTTCTAGCTGAAGTCTTGAGGTGTTGCTTCAGTATTTCACTGGAATTCTGATATAGTGAATTAAAGATGAACTAAATCTGTCTCTAATCGAATGTTTTAATATTACCTCTGATGTGAACAAAGTAGATGCCCTAATTGACTTGCCAAAAGAAATGTATGGTAACATGAAATGTGCAGAGTTGTGAAAAACTGAGTTTGAATATCTTTAGCCTGGGTGTAATGTAAACTTTTGGCCTCATCTGTATCAGGGAAGATACCGATCATCTTGTGATTCAATCAGTTATCATATGCAAAGGACTAGAGAACTAAATATGATGACTATATTTCAGATTATGTTAATTTATCCAATTACTTTGGCTCCCCTAAAATGGAGGGACTTTGGATAAAAATGGCTGTGATTCCTTCACTGATCTCCCGATATGGATGTTAGTACTCTCAAATTAAAGCTGACAGTCTGCACTTTAACCTCATATCCACTGATTCATTTCAAATCCGATGTACAGAGCCAAAACAACAGAACTTGTGTCACTGTCCCAACACTTCTGCATTTAACTATAGCTCACGACAGAATCTCGAAGTTCAGGAAAAACAAACCTTTTATTAAAATGAGTGACATATTGCAGGAGGTTCCATGGATGACGTCGCGAGAAAGGTTCGCTTAACTGGAGCGGCTTCCGTCATAATGAATCCAGCTGTATAAATAGACAGTGTGTCAAATTTAAGCCTTTAAGCCATTTATGTTGTAAAAGAAGAGTACCAGTGATGTAAGTAAATTAAGTTATGTAATGGATATTTATAATAATGACTTCTAATGCTGCCATGATACACTTTGCCAAGTTTGCTCTCAGAAACTAGCAATGATCTATGAATACACGTTGATCATTTACAGTTTTTCCAAAGTTCACCTGTAATGATCTCGTAATGAACCCACATTTGGTTTTACCTGTGCTTTTAACAGCTGCCGGGACAGTGCAAAGTGTGGATGACAAAACAGGCAAGCGCTGCACGTAATTTCAACAATTAAGTTCAGTTGTGAAAAATAAACGTAAATAGCGCCAAGCAGATCATCTTCAACGTTTATCATTTCCAGCACATTAAACTGACAAATATTGGCAAATTGATCTCCTCCTTACACATTTAGTAGTCTGGATCACAGCATCTAGATTCTGTGCCTCCACCTGCTGGCAGGAGAGAGTACTGCCGCATAGATTAAACTGCCGGATGGTAGATCTCCAGGAACAGGGTTGGTCACCACTGGCTAGCAGCTTTGTTGTCAGTCCATATTTGTGGTGAGGAATGATGTGGCTTTATTAAACGCAGTGCCAGTACCATAACTGTTACTCTGATGGAGGGCCAGACAGTGGTTTGAATACAGATGTGCAGCGTAGATCGTATTTAAATTTTTATGCGTTTGGCTGTAATCCAATGGGCTGCATTCAGCTGTTTGTTTCTTAGCTGGGGTGAGATCGAAGAAGGAAGCACACAACTTCGACTTCAGAATAGGTCTCCTTGGTTACCTGCTTGTTTTCATGCAGCACAGTGGATGCTGGTCTCCAGTTTCTCTTGTGTCACGTTTATTATTTCTTTAAGCTCTTTAAGGGCTGCATATTGATTTTTTACAGATAGTTTTTGGTTGAATACGGCATGTTAAATATAGTTAACGAAGGTTGGTTTGCACTCGGACTAGAATGACTGTATTTATTGGGAAAAGGCTAAAAAGATTTGTTTACATTAGTTTATAATAAAAACATTATTTCAGAATACATGGCAAATCCTGTTTGTTGAGTATACAGACAGACATACAGTTGAGGCCAAAAGTTTACATACACCTTGGCTAAGGACATTCAAACTCAGTTTTTCACAACTTAGCATATTTCATGTTACCATACATTTCTTATAGCAAGTCAATTAGGGCATCTACTTTGTTCACATCAGAGGTAATTTTAAAACAATTGATTAGGGACAGAATTATTTCAGCTTTAATTCACTATATCAAAATTTACCTGCACAAAGTTTAAACTCTCTTTAAACAGTCTGGAAGATTCCAGAAATTGATGTAATGACATTTAAAAGCTTATGATTGGCCAGTTGTCATAGTTAGGAGTTAATTGGGAGTTAATTGGCACATGTGGCTGTATTTAAGGGCCTACCTTTAGAGCCACTGCCTTTTTTCCCTTGATACCATGGGAAAATCCATGTAACTCAGCAACTCACCTCAGAAAAAGAATTGTGGACCTCCACAAGTCCGATACTTCCTTAGGAGCAATTTCCAAATGAGGCTTGTAATCCAAAAAACACCATCCCAACTGTGAAGCATGGGGGTGGCAGCATCATGTTGTGGGGGTGTTTTGCTGGAAAAGGGACTAGTGCACTTCAGAAAATAGATGGCATCATGAGGAAGGAGGATTTTCTTGAAATAGCAAGCAACACCTCAAGACATCAGCTAGAAAGTTAAAACTTGGTCGCAACTGGGTCTTCCAGCAGGACAAAGATCGTAAGCATACCTCCAAAGTTGTAACAAAATGGTTTAAAGACAACAAAGTGAAAGTATTGGAGTGGCCATCACAAAGCCCTGACCTGAATCCCATAGAAAATGTGTGAACTGAACTGAAAAAGCATGTCTGAGCAAGGAGGCCCACAAACCTGACTGAGTACATAAAAGCTGAAATAAATCTGTCTCTTAGCTATTATTTTGAAATGAGCTCTTATGGAAATAAAGTAGATACCCTAATTGACTTAACACAGGAACTGTATGGTAACATGAAATGTGTGGAGTTGTGAAAAATTGAGCTTGAATGTTTTTAGCCTTTGTAAACTTTTATGTCTTGACTTGAATGTCTTTAGGTGTATGTAAACTTTTGGCCTCAACTGTGCTACTGTGATTCTGTTGCATTGCTGTTAGTACCAGAGGGCTGAGATTTTGTATGTTTACATTACCCTTAGTTTTGAATGCTTACCAGGCGTGTAATAGCTTTCTTAAAATATAATTTTCAAATGCGCATATGCTTAATTCCAAAATATCTGGAACGTGGTCTGCATGTAACTGCAGCCATAGGGAAATGTCATGAAAATTTGTGATTACAAATTGCAGAAAAGGCTGCCACCTCGTGGTATGGCTTTCTCATAGCAACGAATGCAACCTCATCACGGCATTGTTTGAATAATTGTTGAAAGCAATCCCCATAGCAACCAACTGATAAAAATTATTCTGATCCTCTCTTGCATTCAAAAATAGCATTAAATGATTAGTGTCAGACTCTGGCTAGATGAGAGGAACTGACATGACGCCATGGCAATCGCAGCGAATGAAACAGGACAGGATGACGTGTGTGTTCGCATGTGTGAAAACTATAGCTGTGGCCTTGATGATTGCCTTGTATAACTGAAATTTTACAGGGTGTTTTCATTTGCCAGCTCTCAAACAAGCTATTGAATAGGCAAGCGCTGCGCATAATTTCAACAATTAAGTTCAGTTGTGAAAATACTCATGAATGGTCTTTGTGACTGTGGAATATGGAACAGTTCAGCAGGAATGAGTGGGATCAGTGGCCATTTTTGAGAGCCTATTTTTCAGGCTGCAATTGTGTTTCATGCATACAAGTCAATTAAAAGGCTTCCCCAGAACTGGTCGTGCTCTCCAGTCGGGCAAGGTCGATTGATCTGATTGGTTCTTGGTCCTAACATGGCTCTCCCTGATTGGGCACAGGGAAACGTGGTCGCAGAAACAGCGTGGGTTCCCTGGACAGTACTATGGAAGTAAGTTTGAGTGAGGGGAGTGGGGCGCTTTTTTCCCCCTCTGAAATATGGTGTGACCCCCCCTGCATGCCCCGTCGCTGTCTAAGCCTGCTTGTGTGTGTTCTCGCCTGTGTGTTGGCAGCACCTGGACGCTCACTCACAGGTGTGTTTCCCATCTCGACCGGGGGAGGGCGAGACTCCTCATTCCGTTAATCCTTTGAAGAGTAGGTTTTTTGGATTCCTTCTCAAAATTCTACATCAGTGTTCGAGAACTCCATTGCTTTTATTTACTAGCAGCGATTGTGACATCAGCTTTCGTAACTGAACGTTCTGATCGCGTATTTGTGATGTCACGCCTTAAATTGTGAACTACAGCTGGTCTGCTGAGGGACAGGTCATAGAAAAAAAAACTTTTCCTCTGGTCTATGTTGAAAAGAGCAACAAAGGATTTAGGCCTTCTTAGATTCAAAATAAATATTTATCATTTTAAAAAAAAACCTTCAAATTCAAACGTGCACTTTCTCAGCAATAAAATCAGTAATAATCACATTTATCCATTTTTTTTTGTTTACGATAAGGTATTTTTTATCTTTCGTTTCTCTCGAAGCGCGGCCGATGCTCTCTATCTTTATCGCGCGACCTGGCGGAACTGAGAGACAGCAGAAAGGGGGCCGTTTCCTGCTAGGGCAGAACGAGGCGGAACTGAGAGACGGCAGAAAGGGGGGCCGTTTCCTGATGGGGCGGAACGAGGGGGGACCTGAGAGCGAGGGGCCTGTCGCGCAGCTCCCTCGCGGGACCCGCGCCCGCGGAGCTGCAGGCCGACAGGCTCGCGGCCGAGGCTCTACTAAGAGCCTCCTCTGACAGCCTCCTCCCCTCAGGGGCAGCGTGAAGCAGAGGGTCTGACGCTTTCCTGGCAGTAAGAGAGCCCCAGGGAGGAGGGGGAGGGGTGGAGGGATGGGGGGAGGGGGGTGACCTCCTCCCCCAGCAGCTGGTGTCAGTTGTGTGCCAAGCGTCAGGTTAAAAACGCGCATGCGGTCAGCGCCCCCCCCCCCCGACGCTACTGGTCTCCCGCGTGCGCCTCCGTTTTATGCGTCTCCTGCTTGCAGCCTTGTCTTCATTTATTTTATTTATTTGAAGCCCGTTGTTCTCGTTGTTTATGGCTTCAGCCTGAGACGATGGGCTGTGTGTGTGTTTTGTGTCGCCTGCGATGCTGTGTGTGTGTTTGTGTGTGTTATTTGCTTTGGGGTTTTTTTTTTGCCACTGGAAATGATTTGGGGAGTTGCGCTCAGTCTGTGCTCAGCCTCATGCTTTTCTCTCCCCCCCCACCCCCCTCCTTCCCCCCCCAACCCCCTTCCCCAGGGTTCGGTCATTAGCAGCCCGCAGACTCAACAGCGCCTCCCCATGGCGGGAGGAGTGCTCGGCTGCTATGGCCTCGAAGAGTTCCGGCCTCAACACCCCATCCTGAGCCCCGGAGTGGGGGTGGGGGGGGGGGCCGGGGCAACAGCACAGTGCTGCTGGGACAGCAGGTGGGGGCGGGACCGTCCCCAGCAGCACCAACGAGAGGGGGGCGGGGCTGGGGGCGGGGCCGGCGGCGGGGATGGGGAGCGGGTCATTCCTGGGCTCCCTGTTTGGGAGCAAGCGCTCCAAAGCCCCCGGCCCCATTATCCCCCCGGGACCACTCTACCCCGCCCCCGTGCCGCCCCCCACTACGGGGGGCCCGCCCCCACACTCACCCTCCGAGGGAGGGGGGCACTCCAAGATCCAGGCCCTGCATGCCCAGTACTGCCACGCGGGCGGTGGGCAAGCCCCGCCCCCTTACCACCATCACCACCGCTACCACGTGCAGACCATTCCTCCGCCCGCCCCTGGCCACGCCCACCACATCATGCACCGTGGCTCCCTGCCCCGGCGTCCACCCGCACCCTGCCACGCCCAGCTGGTCCAGCATTCCCAGCATGCTTTGCAGGGTCGGTACGGCAACATGGGCGCCGGCTGCCCGCCGCCCCCCCTTTCTCCTCTCTCCCCGCTCTCTCCGGCCCCCCAGTTCGCCCTCTACCACACCCAGCCGCCACACTCCGCCAAGGGGGGAGGGCCTGGCGGGGGTGCGGGGCCTGGCAAGCTGCCCCTGGGGCTGGCACACTCCCACCCGGGCCACGGCCACAGCCCCCATCCCACACCCTCCTCCGCCCATCAGCCTCACTTTGTCTTCGCCGCCCCGCCCGCCCAGCCCCCGCCGGGGGCCTCCACCGCTGCCCGCCATTTGCCGCCGGGCGGCCAGTATCTGCCCCAGTACCCTCCTCTTTCCTCCATCCCCCCTCCCCCCCCCCACTCCCCTTTACCCCCCCCTTCCTCCCCCCATACCCCTCTTACGCCTCTCTCCCCACACCCCCCCCAGCACCCCGGGCAGCCTCAGCAGGCGGCGGGTTCGCAGGCGGGACAGGGGGGAGGCCCAGGGAGTACCGGCACGGCGGGCAGCTCCAAATCCAAGCCTATCAACCGGATCAGCACGGTAGTGTGAGAGGGACCTGGGCCCGGGGGGCGGGGCGCGGGGGCGGGGCCAGGGCCGAGAGGGAGGCGGGGCCCGGCCGCAAGAGGCGGAGCCTGCTCAAGCTCTGCTACTTTCACCTCCGATTCCCGCACATGTAGAGAGAGCAGGAACACACACTCACACAAATATACATACGCTCGCACACACACACAAACACATGCACAAGCACACACTCGCACACACATAAACACACACTAACATACACACACACACCCACACGTGTACAAACACACACTCTATCATTCACACACACACAGACACACATTCACACACACTCTCGCTCACACACGCACACACATTCACACATTCACACTCCCGGAATGCACTAAACCTCGCATACACACAAGAGCAGACACGTGTGTGTACATGTGTGCTAACACAGAGCTCCTGTGTCTGCTGCACGTGGGCGGTGCTTGGACGCAGATGTAGGGGGTGACCACACTGTCCTCCCCCAATCAGAAACCAGCAAGCAGCTGAGAGACAGCGAGGACTCCACACAGAGATGTTCGGGAGATGACAGCCAGACAGTGAGACAGACACATGCTAGCAGGCACTAGACAGGAGCACAATGACACAACATTATCACACCCTCTGTGGTTACATAGCTGACTGGAGAGGAGAGGTGTGTAACTAGTTTTTTGAAGTGGCAGGCACTGGCCTGTTGGACAGAGGACTAAGACACGATGGACCATGGAAGAGCTTTCTATAAACTTCTGAAAGCATCGAAGAGGAACTGAAAACGTCAGCTTGGGTGGACCGGACCAACCGCAAAGACAATGAACTTCAGAACGTCTGCAGGTCACTGCTAGCGGAGCAGAAGATGGCGAATGTGATGACTGCTCTGTTAGAGGGTCAGAAAGTGTCCTTCTCCTTGGCGCTGACCGTTCGCCCCTCTCCAAAACCCTTTTCTCACTGCCTCCTATCTCTCTGCTGATTTCACGTGCAACCTAACTTCACTCCTACATGTTGAGATTGAAACGAGTTAGCTCAAATTTTAATTTCCTATTAACTAAATAGTGTAAAAGGCCTAGAGTGTACCTTCAATCAGTGTGCATTCAAAAGCCAACGCAGTGCAGGCTGGCATGGTTGACAGAACGTGTTGTGAAAGTGTTCGATTCCTCTGGGTTGTTGTAGGCCTGAAAGTCAACATTCATCTTTAACTTTTGCGGTCGACTGCAGGTGTTTCTGCTTCACAAACACCGGGGAACATCTGCGGGGATCGGAATGAATATACCGTACTCTCTGAAGCAAGGAAGTTATGTTAGCCTTTAACTCAAAGTGAACAAGAAATGTTAACTATATCCAGGCCATATATAGTACAGTGCTTTCTTCTGATGGGTCACTACTGTCTGTGTGTGGGCGATGTGTACTTGGAAGATTTAAGCTATAATTAATACAGAGATTGCAACACACTGTAAAGTTTTTCAACTCACTGTAAGGTTTTTCAGCACGCTGTAAGTTTTTGCAGCAGACTGTAAGGTTTTACAGCACTGACGTTTTACTGCACACTGTAAGGTTTTGCAACACACTGTAAGGTTTTACAGCCTGCTGTAAAGTTTGCAGCACACTGTAAGGTTTTACAGCACACTAAGGTTTTGCAGCACAATGTGAAGTTTTACAGCACACTAAGGTTTTGCAACACACTGTAAGGTTTTACAGCCTGCTGTAAAGTTTTACAGCACACTGTAAGGTTTTACAGCATGCTGTAAAGTTTTACAGCACACTGTAAGGTTTTGCAGCACAATGTAAAGTTTTACAGCAGACTAAGATTTTCCAGCACACTTTTACAGTGCACTATAAAGTTTTAGCCGACTGATTATGTCCACACTGTATGAAGCAACGTTACTGTAGGGTAACTGCACTGTTGGGTTGCCTCATTTTTTTGGGGAAAAAAAACAGTATCAAATTTTATAAATCACAATATGGCATGCCCAGTTGCAGCTTTAAGCCCATGCAGTGCTGCAGCATTTACTGCTGTCGCCGGCAGGCTGCAGCTGGACCGAAGGAGCTCTAAATGTGACAGGGAATACCCTGTGGACTTCAACCCCTCCCTCCCAGGGTGACTCTGTAGCCATTTAGCCAATCACACACCAATGAGACAAGGCTCCCAGAAGATTCATGGCAAGGGCTTTTGATTCAGCTGAGGGCAAACGGTGCATTTCACCTCTCAGAACCTCAACCTATTTTTCTTTCTTCTTTCTCTCTCCCTTTCTATCTGTCGCTCTCCCTTTTTCTTTCTCTCACTTTTCCTATCTCCATCTGTCAGTCTTTTATCCATTGTGCACAGTGACAAGTTCAGAGAGAGAGAGAGAGAGCGGGAGTGTGTGTGTGTGTGTGTGTGTGCGTGTGTGTGTTTTCCCTAGGGACCAATAGACAGGACAGGCAATATTAGATAATATTTCAGTTCTGGTAGGATTGATATGCTTGTGGTCGGCTTCGATATCATTCCTGTTTAAAAACTATTTACCTTATTACTACTAATAATTTTTGAGAAACTCGTATATCAGTTTCCTGTATATCAGTGTTTCATGGATAATTCTTATGATGAAAATGAAGAAATACTACATCTGTTCTTTACTACTGCGGACCAGAGAAGAGCTACGTTGCACTGGACCTGTTATTGATGCAGTTTGCATTAACCCTCCCATTTGTAATATCCCACTCATTTGTAATAACCCTTTTATTTATAATAACCCTGTCATTTGTATTAACCCTTTCAGTTTTTATTGTAATTCAGAGCCCAAGGCTCACTATTTTTGGGGTTATGACAATGATTACAGTTATTGCTATAATTATTATATTATGAATTTATGTAACTGTTCTTGATATTTATTAATTGTTTCTAGCAATGTTCTGTACCTTTAAGCACTTTTTACACTGTCCTAATTAAAGTAACAGGTGTGTGTGTGTGCGCGTGTGAGCACAGGCCCAACACTAAAACTGTTCCTTTTCGTTTCAAGTGTAGTGTAATGGTTATTGCGAGTTGTAATTGCTACATACTTCCTATAGATGGCAGCGGTGAGTCTGCACCAATGTAATGCCCTGCACACTTGGGTGAAGTGCACCCCCCCTATGTTCTGTCATGACAGTCTGTTCCCCGTTCATGAGGTAATCCGTGCGCACATGCACACATACACACCTGATTGCTCTTTTTTTTTTCCTTTTTTGAAATTCTGATGATTGTGTTTTTGGGGGCTCCTCCGCTGCGGAGATGCCTGCTCTTTACTTCAGTGCAGTTTTGTGGTTTTGCACTCGATCAAGATGCTTGACAATTTTCGTGCCACCTTTAAAGCCCTCACTTTAGCCCCGCCTTATGACCTTCCCCTCCGCCCACGTCCGTCTCCGCCTCCATTTCACAGCCCCGCCCCTCCAGCCCATTGGCCGGCCATGCCTTGCAACTCTCTGTGACTGGCACAGAATCCGTACTGCTGGGCGGGACTAGGCTCCTTATAGATAGATAGATAGATAGATAGATAGATAGAATGGTGACGTCAGTAAGGCCTGTTTGGAGAAGGCAAAGGGCATGCTGCCTCACCCAAAATCTCTTGTTACTTCCACTGGGAAAGGAGGGGAAAGAGGTGAGAGGAGGAGGATGGGAAGGGGGTAATTGGTGGGAGCTTCAGGGTCTGTGTGTGTGTGTGGCTGCTCCCTCACTGTGCGCTGTTCCCCGTGTGATCCCCCCTTGCATGAGTATCTGCACTTACTGAATGAAGCATATAGACCTGAATGTACATACTCTATAACACAAATGCTCAATATTGACTATGGAATGGACTGTACCACGTCTCCGTAATTCAGGTGTGTGCGTGTGGGAGGGTGATACCATATGAATTTATTTGGGAGGGAGAGGGGTCAGAGAGTGAATTATAATTGTACAATTGTGTGTGTGTGTGTGTGTGTGTGTGTGTGTTTCAGAGCAATTTACAATATAATTGTAAAAATACAAGAAATATAAGGAATTTTATTTGTGTACATACAGTTTCAATTCAACAAATACAGATAAATGAAATGTGAATATTTATTGCTTCTGATATTATAAAAATGTCCTTGCAGTGGAAGAGACTGGCTTTGTTTATTTTTTATTATTTGATTGCGTAGTAATTTCTCACAATATCTATCCATGCGTTATCTATACCCGCTTATTCTGGGTAGGGTCTCAGGGGTTCTGAAGCCTATCCCAGCATGCATTGGGCGAGAGGCAGGAACACACCCTGGACAGGTCGACAATCTATTTTAGGGCACACACACCATTCACTCACACACTCATACCTATGGGAAATTTATAGTCTGGAATTAGCCTACCTGCATGTCTTTGGACTGCGGGAGGAAACGGGAGTACCCAGAGGAAACCCACGCGGACACGGGGAGAACATGCAAACTCCACACAGAAAGGCCCCAAGCCCAAGTCACGACCTTCTTGCTGTGAGTGCTACCCACTGCACCACCAAACTGCTTCATCTGAATTGTTCCCAGTACTCAAGATACACTGCAGTGGAGGTGTGCTTATAAGTGGAGGCGTGCTTATAAAAGGACTGTGCTTTTAAGTGGAGGTGTGCTGTAACTCCCAATAATGTAATCAATTTCAACTTTTTTTTATGTAATAATAACCAATAATGTAATAAGTAGTAGTAGTGTACTTTATTGATCCCTGGGGGGAATTTGCACCATTGCAGCTTCAAAGACAACGAAGTAACACAATCAGGTACAAATTTACAGTAGATACAAAATATCAGATACAAATATATACAGAAATCCAAATTTAGCAGTGGACACCTTCAGAGGTGGAGTCCATGCCTCGATGGGTCAAAGCTGTTTTGGTGGCACGAGGGGGACCTACACAATATTAGGTAGGTGGTTTTAATGTTGTGGCTGATCGGTGTGTGTGTGTGTGTATATATATATATATATATATATATATATATATATATGTATACACCGATAAGCCATAATATTAAAACCACCTGCATTTTTCTGCTTTTTTCTGATTTAATATTTTATTTTCTCTGTTTGTAATCAGACAATTCACACGGGTCAAAGTGCAGACTCTGAGCTTTTATTAAAGGGTATTCTCATACATTTTGGTTTCACCGTGTAGTAATTACAGCACTTTTTGTACGAAGTCCCCCATTTCAGCGTTTTAGACAAATTAACATAATGTCAAATAAAAGAGTCATGTTTTGTATTTGGTTGCATATCCTTTGCATACCATGACTTCCTGATCTTTGTGACCGATCAACATCATCAGAGTCTGGATATCTTATTGTCAGGTTGGCCTACGTGCGATACAAAAACTCTTTGTATTTGAATGGATCTCTATGGGAATTGGGGGTGGGACTAGATTCAGCTGTAAATTATGCTGATACAGTATGGAACACATTTGTTGGCTAAATGGCTTTAAGTAATCAGGGGTCCATGGTATCAAATGAGCCTCAAACCACTGCTGCTGCCAGATATGCAGTAGCTACTACAAGCATTGTTTCTCCTGATTAATTTTCCTGTTGAACTCAATTGGAAAAAAATAGTGGAGGTGTGCTTATAAAAGGAACTGTGCTAATGAGTGGAGGTGTGCTGTCTCCTCTCCAGCAAAGTCAGTGGCGGTTATGCATCTTTATGGCACTAAATCCTCCAGGTGTCCTTTCGCTGTTGTCAGATGAAGTGATGGAGAAGATAACATTTTGATTCAAAACAACTTTTTATGAACCCAAAAAATGCTCAGCACAACTATCAAAGTATGCAGGACATGTACAGAATACTACAAAGATTGCTAGGAGAACAAGTAAATATGCAAGAAGTTGTACATTTAGTGAAATGAACTTGACAACCAAGTATGAACATATTTTTCCTGGAGGAATATGCTTTCTGTAGGTATTTACCAGCAGTTTTGTACATTCATTTAAATGTCTTGCATGAGGCAATTGTATTTATCTGACACTTTGATGTGACACAAAGAGTGAATGACGACATTGTGAGACGAGTAAAAACACAGGGCAAAGTGTAGGAGACATTGGGTATCATTGCTTTGGAATACAGCTTCTGTAATTTCTGTGAGGCAAGATAGCCTATATTGTTTGCTGTACAGTAACTTGGCGTCAATTTGATATCAATACTTTTAATGGCAGGCCAAGATTTAGCCAGTTTGAATGAATGACTTATAGACAGTGCTTTGTAAGTGGGAGTAACTTGGGATTTTTGTATGTTGAAAATGTGTTTTTAATGAGATAACATTTCTTTTTGCACTGTGTTTTTAATGAGTAAATGATAATAAGAATTCATATATAAATGCAGGCTATGAGAGATATGCATATTGCACTCGCAGAATGACCTGAAGTGTTCCGGTGCCACATATTTTAATGAAAAGAAGCAGTTTTTTTAACTTTTAGCTGACCACATAGACACTTGCTTTCAACTCGCTTAGCTTGTTGCTAATATTCGAGCAAAGCTTGTTGCTACCAAGCAAGACGTCCTGGGACTGCGAGTCTCACACTGACTGGCGGACATCTACTGGCATCAGCTGGTATCGCACTGGTTAACAGTGACAGAAAATTCTTGCAGTAATCTAATGAAAAACAGTTTTCAATGTACAAGAACGGGAAGTCACTCAGACAAAAGGTAGCTAACGTTAAACATTCTGAAAATGCTGAAAGCGGAACTGTCCCGGAAAGATTTTACAGAAGCAAAAGCAATAGTTTAAATGTTGTATTTTTAGTTAGGCAGCAAGCCAGCGTACTGAGTTTAGAGATTTGCTGCAGTCGGAGGGGCGAATTGAACCCAAGGCTACACTGGAAGTAGGCTACACATGGGAGATGCAAATTGTACTGTTTTAAACGTGCGCACTTGTACATATGATCATTTTGTTTGCATCCAATGTTTTTATTGGTTGATGCACGTAAAATGACCAGTGGGGAGACATATTCTTTGTGGGCTAGGAGCATTTCTGGCAGGAAAAAGAATAATAATAAGAAGAAGAGAATGCAAAATCTTAGTTTAGGGCTTTATTTTATGGACATGTGAAGTTGTTTATGAATTATGTCTGTTGAAATGGGGTCAGAATGTACAGAAATGAATGTTTTTAAGGGCTGAGAGTCCGTGGCTGTTGTTGTTATTTCTGTGGGGAACCCTGAAAAGTAGCAAACTCTCTGTGTTGTATAGGTATAAATAAATGGGGCATGCTGGATGGGATACCTGCCACCCCAATTTATGCTAATTTAAAAGTAAAACCGAGAAGCTTTATGTATAGGTCGTCCGTCTCCAAGACAAAGCAAAAGGGTGACGGGAAATATGGCAATTCTGTAATGTATGATCGATGCAAAATCCTTGCTGGAGTGACAGGGATAATCGTTCTTAAAGGCACGATTACAACAAATATTCCGAATATGGGCTAGAACATATGGGTTTCACTCAGGTAATTCCGTGGCTGTTTCCTCAAAATTATATCACCACACAACAGCTCTCAAATCAAATAAAAAAATGTAACCAAATTTAACTGGACCCCACCATGAGATGCCTCTGAGTCAATCAGTCAATCTAAAAAAAGTAAAAAAATAAAATAAAATAAAAAACATTTATTTCAGTAAAACTTGGCTGAACAAAATATATATATATATATTTTGATGACTGAAATTGAATAATACACCGGGCTTTTTTCTGGGGAAACCGAAATGACGAACACTTCCAAGTTCGTCGGGGATGTAAACACTGCGTCATTGCTGTGACATCAACACGAAACGAGCTTGAAGACCAATCGACCATCAGACCACTAAGCTGAGTGTCGATCGGTTGGTGCTACTTCTTCCATGCGAAAAAAAGCGTCCGCGTTTCGGAGAAATATTATTCCGCGTCACGTCCCACTATCTACCCGCAATACCTATATCGCATAAACTCATTAAGATAATTTAAACGTCGTTATCCAGTGATTTTTTCATTATTAATATCCCTATATTACTTCAGTCACTAATGACACACGACGTTTTTGTCACGTGTTAATTTAGCAGACTGAGCAGGGAAAGAATATAGAACTAGTTTCGTATATACTGTGGAAGGATGAAGCGGTGATGGGTAGGAGGGGCTGCGTTGAGGCAGTGATGAGGCTAAAATGGCGGCTAGTCCAGGCAGGCGGATCGGAGGTTAGCAGATTAACCGAGAGTTTCAATCGTTGAGGATTCGACTCATGCTGAGACGCATCTACAATAACGAACTGTTTAACGGAGGATTTCGAGCTTTGGATGCGAAGGGACCGGATATCTGCAGGTACAGCCGCTACAACGGGAGAGACGAGAACCGGATGATTCGCTTAGACAACGGCACCTAAACAACAACAGAGGGGGAGGAGAGCTACATCAACCTGAGGGAGGAAAATCTAGCTAACATTAGCTAGTGTGTGTGGTCCTACTGTATGATACCCAACGAACGCCCACATTTAGTGGAGAATAAACAAGATGAAAAGTGTTTAAGAAAGGTAAAGACTACAGTTAGTCGAGCCGCAGGGACCGGAGAATTCGGAATGAGCTGAAAAAAGCGGAGGCCGCAGAGCAGACGCCAGCCGCCCGGAGAGTGACCCAGTCCCGAACAATAGATACTGTTACGAGCCTAGACTGCAGCGGCCTTCGCGTTATTTCACATTAACGTTAATCAGGTATCCAGCGGCTGACTAGCCCACCAACTAATGTAGGACTATGACAGGGTACACCCAATAACACGACTGTTGGCTAATAACTAATGATCATTTAAATTAAACTCATTGCTGTGAGGATTCGAGTTGCTTGCATGGCAAATGTTAGCCATCGTTGTTTACCGAACCAACATAATCCGAGTAGCTAACATTAACTTGGTGTTAGTCGGCTAACGTTGATTCCTCAGTTTGTTTTAAAGTATATACGTTTTGAATTTGTGTTCTTTATTGAAATGTATGTATTGTTCGTAACGTCCAGCCGTTTGTTTAATTTTTGTTTAATGAAAGCGGCTCGTCTGAGGCCTAATAATAGCATATCCGATAACAAGCTAGATAAATGACCTAGCAGCAGTAGTGTCCATCATATCACTGAAATTTGTGCTTGAAGGATGTATTTGTGGATAACTTTATTAACATGTATTAGTATTTTGATGCTAAAACGATAGTTTATCTACAGCTAGAATCTTATCCCAACCAGAATCTGCCACTACCAGCGAGCCACTTATTGTCATTGTCATCATTAGACAACAGTGACGTGTCTCCGATGTACCAGTCAGTGTCGGTAGCTTTGGCTTCTTATTTTAGCTGTTATTTTTCTTTATCAGGCTGTTAAATTTGAATTGATCTTCGCTGTTCTTCTAGGTGCGTTGGCTAATGTTAGCTGGCTACAATCCATCCCGAGCTGTGTGTGGTTTACAGAAAGGTTAGCTAGCTAAGTTGTCTTTAGCAGAGTTAGGTCTAATGTTACCAAACAAATTGCAGTATTAAAACTCTCGCTACCCGGTGTGGTATCAGATTCAGTGTAGACTAACTGAATTACCCAGAGCATCTGAAGTCAGCGGTTTAGGAAATGTTTTAGTTGGTGGACCACATTTAAACGAAGCCAGGAGTGCAACGGCTATATGCGAAAGCCTACGTGCCGCGACAAGCATGACAACGTTTGGACGATACTAATATCAGAAGTTGCTGTAAATTGTGTTTCTGATTTAGCCAATGTTGGGTAGACTAGCTAAGTAGATGGGGAAGACGTGTATAATGATGAGTGAGTGTTAAAGCAAAATTGCCACAAGTTCAGTTATTCATGGATGAAACAACGCTGTCTGGTTGGTAGCTAATGTTAGTTAAATGATCTCGAGAATCTCTAAGTGTATTTTGACTTAACGTCACTCGAGTGCCTTAAAATCGAGGCGTTCACGTTTATTAGACCAAAAACCAACGGACTAATGAAAACTGACGTTAATTTTTTTTTTTTTTTTTTTTCTAGAGCTAAATGTCGAGCAGCCATTTTTCCGAAGGTGTCTCGTCGGTGCGCTATGTTATATTAGCTACATTATTATATCGATGTGCGTTTCTAATTGATTATAACGCACATGCCCGGGACTCGAACACAAAGACAGCCTACACGAATAGCTTGCGCCGTCAGGGCATCTCAAACAGCTTTGTCCCTACGTCAGGAGTTCGCTGTTGAAAATCGGGGGAGGGAGGGGATGGCGACTTGGGCGAGTCACGTATACCTCCGGTCCGCGACCCCATACCGCCGGAGTCCAACTGGGGGTGCTAATGAGGCTTGGTCGTACTCTCCCAATTTAGAAGCAGTCGCGGAGGTGGATATTAGATTATCATCTGCGAAGTGAAGCATCCTGCTACTGTTTGATAAGTTACAGCGTTTGTGGTGCTTTCTTGTGTCTTAACAGCAGTCCGTGTTGCTGGGAATCGTAACGGCCAGTTTCTTTGCTTAAGTTGTGTAATGGTCATATGCCTGGCTATTCATGGGAGAAGGTCTAATGGGCAGTGTAACTTATCCTAATTATTGGCATTATAAGAATGTTGTGCTTTTGGCCTATTACTCTAGGTATTGACCGAGGCATGAGCTGTTGTGGGATTGACTCGATCCCTGAACTAACCTTGCACTGAGGTCTGTGACAAAGGTGACCGTTTACATGTGTGACAAATAAATACAGTAACAGCTTAGAGTATGTATTAAGTGAACTCTCCCTTTGACACAGGTAATGCAGCCATTCCTCATTTGAAAAAATCTGTGGCATGCCCCTTGTCTCCCCAGACAGAAGTTTGCTAACACTTTCAGAATGAATTGCTGTGTAAATAACAATACATTTCCTGATTGACATTGAATGTAATGTAGCACGTAAGTATTGAATGTAAAGACAGTAACCCTTATGAATTTCATATGAATGTCACATTCATATTTAATGGCTCATAATTAGGCTGCACTTCAATTTTCTTCATTTATTTGTCTGTGAGTGAATTTGTGCATCCTGCTGAAGCCCCAGATGGTGTTTTCATGGAAGGCATGAATAGCTGAGGCATTGGTCTCATTCCCAGAGTCAGTTTGGTACAAAGGAGGGAAAGTGAACTGCTGTCCCTCTTTTCGTCATCTCCAATTCAGTAAATCGTATCTTTACTTTCCCATTCATGTAGGTAGAAATTGTTGGAGTTTATTTTATTGATTTGGGCTGGTAGTTAGCCATGCTAGCTAGCGCACCGATAAGACCGCTAGCATGATCCGTGCTCTCCGTCTTCCCTTCAGAAACATGGACGGGGAGGAGTTCTGCCCCCCGCCTGAGTGCCCGGTGTTCGAGCCTTCCTGGGAGGAGTTCGCCGATCCGTTGGGGTACATCGCCAAAATCCGTCCAATCGCCGAGAAGTCCGGCATCTGCAAGATCCGCCCTCCTGCGGTAAATGCACCTTTGCGGCCAACTGTCTGTTCTGTCCACCTGTCCGTCACGTGGGGCTTGCCCTCAGCAAATGCATTTCATCCCCTTCTGCGGCATGCGCTAGGGATGGACGATATATCGCAATAATAATTACCGAGTGCAATAGTGGTGTTAGCCACCATGTGGTGTATTGCCTTTCTTTTCATCTTTTTTCTCTAATTAGACCTGATGGTAAACAAGTTTGCTTCAGAGGCCGTGGGAAATGCTTCAGGAAAAACACCACCACTGTTATCTATTGGATGATCATACAGCAACCAATCAGCAGCAAGGCCTCGCTGCTGCATGTGATCAAAAATACATCAAGATCACATGGAAGCTCTACGTCCTTGGTGCTGATTGGCTGACTTGACAGCACCCGATAGGTAACAGTGGTTGTTTTTTTTTCTCCGGAAGCATTTCACGCTGGCTCTGTTGATCTGTTGTTCGCTACAATTACGTGCTCTTTGTAATTATATGTTTAATATCAGTCAGCAACACGAGTAACCAATTGCTTCTCGTTTTTCGATTTCTCATTTTAAAATGAACATCGTACACCCATTCATTTCTTGCTTTTTAATTCCTGTTCCTGAAACAGAAGACGATTGGCCAAAAAGTACGGATCCTTTCCCCCAATGATAGTTATTACATGCCAAATGTAGCAGCTCATCTTTAACATCGTATTAAATGAAACAACTGTTATTTTCTGGAAAGTCCGCGATTTATATATTGTTCTTTGATTATACTGTAGCATTTATGCCATCGTGGATTAAAAATAAAATGCCAAACTCTGTTTGACCTCCCAAGGGATATGCATCATCGCACACTGGAAGCAGGTTGGGAACTGGGAATCAAAAAAAAGTCATCAAAAAAACAAAAAAACAATGTGCTGTGCACTAAGAGGGTTCTGTAATTTTGTTGTCTTGAACAATGACAACAAAGCTCTGTCTGTCTATCCAAAATACGCGTCTCCTTTTCACCGTGATTAAAAAGGAGACGTGTCATTTTAGTTTTACAAACACCCATTTGTAAAATTAAAATGCTTTATACCACACTGCAGACCTGATCTTGGTGAAGCCTAGATAATGAGCACTACATTACATACCTGGTTATCTATATCTCTTCAAGCGATAGATGGCTTAATGTAACACTCATCAGTTTCTTTGACGGACTGTCCGATTTACGCCTCCAATTACTCATTTGCGAAACAAAAGGAACCTGCAGGTTGAACGGAGATTTCACTTGCTTTCTTGCAAATCTTTGAGCAAGTAGAACATACAAAAATGTTTCTATGGGTTTTTACACAATATGTGGTCATTTAACATTTTAAAAGTGTTTTGATTACTTCCCACAACAACCTAAGCTCATACAATAGTGAAAAAATAGGCCTAGGCTATGCTGCAAAACTATTTTCTTGTTATAATGTACTCAGCTGCATCAATTCCAACAGTTGTATTTCTAAATGATATCGTTTTTGTTACCGTATATAGGCGCGATTTATTTAGTTTTTTAAAAATTTTGGATATATTACCATTTTAAAATCATTGCACACGAAAACACGTTTTCTTTGGCCACTGCCCAGTGAAGATACAGGACCTGCGATGACGTCCGCAGATCAAAACACGGCTGTGACAGTTGCCCAGTCAACTCTTTTGTGAGAGCAGTGTGAAGTCGTTTTTGTTTGTTTGATCACCCTAGTTACCGTGTTCATACTCCAAACAGACAGGGCGATTGATTGCTGAAGGAATTGTGCTGTTTGCGCTTTTAGCTGTATTTTTCGATGCTATGCCTACATTTATGTTCGGGAACAACAGGCGCACAATTGTAAAGTGCCACACGCCCAACATTTTAAGCATGGGCATGAAACTGCGTCCATCTCTGCACTGCACTATCCTTGAACTGACCTGCCAGTTTGGGGTCTGTCCACTGAGCTGTGCCGACCTAATAAAAAGAAACTGGAACTGGTAACTTTTGTCTGACCCAGCCATCGACCAGTTAGCAAAAAGATGCAAAAAGCCAAAACTGCTCATTTGTGACGGAAATGACAAACACCACAAGGAGATTCTCCCGAGCTGCTAGAGTATGCTACAGCCAGCAACGTCTTGTGACCGCGCTTTCTTAAATACGGTGAAAAAGGAGACTTGATAGTTAATACTTGGCAGCTAGCTTACTAATAAAAACGTTTGTCATTTTTTTTGGAGTTGGGTGAACATATGGATGTTAAACAAACTATAGAAATAAATATAGGCCAAGTCTGACAGAATGACTTAAAATTTAGGACAGTTTACTGGAGTTTGTCTTGTCTTCTCACCCCCACTGCCTGACTGTAGCCAGGTGTTGATACGGAATGCGTATGTGCGAATGTGTCTCTTTCCTCCGGCAGGCTATTTAGCAACTGAACGATCAAACGTTATCAGTGGAATAAACTATGTTGTTCACTCTGTAGGCTACTGTAGGACACAGTGTTACCGAGGATACATTGACGATACATTTGCACAAGCCAATATATTTGAGGAAAAAGGATTTTAATGACATTGAAACATCAACAACAACAGACCACAGATAGCGGGATGAAATTACAAAGGTCTACATACAGTAGCTGAAACGCATGTCAGAAAAGAGAAAGCAAGACATTCGCAACTGGCTGATACCAAAACTTGCTAACGGATTTAATATCATTTTTAAAACATTGCACACTTTGACCTCTGCCGGTAAAAACCGTTGAATAATTAATAACTGTTTTTATTCAACATATCATGGTGTCAGGTGTCACGTTCCCCTCGCTTGCTTGTTGCTGGCGTCTCTCGTCTGCGCCATAGACATGCATATTTAACTAGACAGGCGGGCACGCCTTCAGCCAACCTAAGCTTGTGAAGCCCAGGAAGTAAGCCTGTACTGCGCATGCAGAGGGCAAAACGTTGGAGCTCCCATTAAAGTGAATGGGGAATATCAGACTTTTAATTTGAAGCCTAAATAAAACGTCCTCGGTGGTATTTTGAAACTCGATCGACGACCGTTACGTCTCCTATGAAAAGCAGACTGAAAATTATTTAATAAAATATGCACATTTTAATAAATATTTTCCCAAGACTTCTGGACCAAAACAACCGTTGTTTCAGAAACTGCTGCACATAATGAAATTTATGATCACAAAAAATTGACCGATGAGGTTTTCCTTGGATGTGAAATCACCTTGGATTTCTGCATTAACTTCAATGGGCAGCAAGCGCTTTTGCCCTGAAGTATGCGCAGAGACGGTTTCCCCGTTACTTCCTAGGCTTCACCGCCTGGCCCCTCCTACCCTCTCCAGTTCTTATGTATGCTATATGGTCTATGCCGGTCTATATATGGTCTATATATCTTTGCCGGTCTTTATCAAAGATGCCTCAAAAAAAAAAAAGAATTTCCCACACGTCAAAATGTTAAACAATAATGGTTTATTTCAATAATTCAGTAATTTCAATAATCGTCCGTTCCCCTATTCGGTAAACGAGGGACTAGCCGCTGACAGGAGAGAAACGACTACGGGAAATTAGCCTTGAATAAATTCTTAAATAAAGAATTTAAATAAAGTTAAAACAATTCATTTCACGTTAAAAACAAACACAAAACCAAATAGCCAAAGCCTACTATACAGACCAATCTGTATGCTGTTTTTTATTTTCATTAATCTTTTGCTATAGGACCGTGAAATTTGTTGAATAACAGTTTATAGACGTACATTTCACTCGAATGCACGCAAAAAATTTTATGGATAACAAGCATGTCCCTATTTTCAGCTTGTTCCTCTCCCTTCCCGTTAAAATAAGAGCAGCAGTAACACTTCTACATTGCTCGTGAGTCCCACGGTTGAAGTGTTAACTGCCAGATATGGTTTTGAGTGCTCACATTTTCCACCTGGTGGTGGTTTTGCGAACAAAAGGAGTTCCTGTGGAAATAAATGCAAATTTGCCTCTGCCGGGAAGACCTCTCGAGGCAGGAGCGCCAAATGGAACTAGTAACCACTGTATATGTGACTCTGCTTTCATTTTTAAACCTGTACTGGTGCACTATAAAGGGAAGTGTGGCAATGGTAGTTAGCCTGAGCAATAACAATGTGGCTAAGCTACGTACTGGGCAATATGCACAATCATCTCTTGCATCACGCAGGGATGGGAGGGTTTCAGTTGGCCGGGGTTAGTGTCTCACTGCTCACTGCTGACCCCTGCTGGCCAGTCAGATGGCCACAAGTCTGCCTGTAGAGCTGAGTCTTCCTCAGACTCAGGTCTGTGTGAGCTGTGGCGTGCTGAGAAGCGGCGGCTGACATCACATCACATGCTTCAGAGGAGAGCGCATGCTCGTCTGTGCTCTGCTGAATCCATAGCAGAGGTTACGGTGATGAGCGCTGATAGATATGACTGACCAATCCGTGCGGAGGAGGAAAAAGCCTTAAAGCCGTACAACGTATAAATGAAAGTGGTGTATTGGGTATAAACTGTATGTATGTCCTGCCCATTAGATGAACAGCTCTCTCTCTCTCTCTCTCTCCCTCCCTCTCTCTCTCTCTCTCTCTCTCTCTCTCTCTCTCTCTCTCTCTCTCTCTCTCTCTCTCTCTCTCTCTCTCTCTCTCTCTCTCTCTCTCTCTCTCTCTCTCTCTCTCTCTCTCTCTCTCTCTCTCTCTCTCTCTCTCTCTCTCTCTCTCTCTCTCTCTCTCTCTCTCTCTCTCTCTCTCTCTCTCTCTCTCTCTCTCTCTCTCTCTCTCTCTCTCTCTCTCTCTCTCTCTCTCTCTCTCTCTCTCTCTCTCCCCCCTCCCTCCCTCCCTCCCTCTCTGTATTCTCCCCCCCACAGGACTGGCAACCCCCATTTGCTGTGGAGGTGGATAACTTCCGCTTCACTCCCCGAATCCAGAGGCTGAATGAGCTGGAGGTCTGTTTCTCTGCCATTACATTACAGATGCCATTATTTAGCAGACACTCTTTTCCAGAGCGCCTTACACAGCTTTTACATTGTATCCATTTATACAGCTGGACATATACTGAAGCAATGCAGGTTAAGTACCTTGCTCAAGGGTACAACGGCAGTGTCCCACCCAGGAATCGAACCTATGACCTTTCGGTTACAGGCCCAGTTCCTTACCCACTGTGCTATACTGCCGCCCTCGTCGGTGTCTCCATGTTGGCGCCGTGTGGTGGATCTTTCGGGGCAGCCCCTCACACGCACTCACACGGGGGGCTGCTCCTCACCGCCCTTCCACCTAAAACGCCTCAATCCGTCAGTTTGCTTCAGTTCCGAGCCAACAGCGAGGCACAGGGAAAAGCAGTCGATGCACGAAATGCCAGCTTTAGTTCCCAGAGGATTATTCACAAGCAGTCTTTTCCATCTGCTTGAGATGGAGAAAAGTATAGTTTACAGTTTCACAAGAGACTGTTTGCTTGCTGAATTGATTGTTATTTATGTAATATCAGAGGTGGTAGTAGTAGCAGTAATGGTTGTTGTAGTCTTCAAGGATAACAGATGTTTGGGCTTTGCAACTGCAGTGGTATATTCACAGGGCTTTGGGCTGCAGTGGTATATTCACAGGGCTTTGTGGCTGCAGTGGTATATTCACAGGGCTTTGTGGCTGCAGTGGTATATTCACAGGGCTTTGTGGCTGCAGTGGTATATTCACAGGGCTTTGGGGCTGCAGTGGTATATTCACAGGGCTTTGGGGCTGCAGTGGTATATTCACAGGCCTTTGGGCCTGCAGTGGTATATGCACAGGGCTGTGGGGCTGCAGTGGTATATTCACAGTAGTTTTGTTTATTTGCTGCATTTTTTGCTGAGCACAACCAGCGCAGACCAGGGCCCAATTTTATGTAAAAAAAAAAAAACATTTAAGCCTGTGTAAATGCTCCATTAAGACCTACCCAGTGTTTCTGATGACACTAGACCAACTGTCATAAATCTCAAATGCCTCATAGCGACCCTTCTTCTGACCCTGGCTGGTTTCATAGTAACCGTACTCTCGTACTGCACACGGGCAGCTGTCTGACAGCTGGCCCGCAGCTAACGCGCGCGAGCCGCTACGTCTGAGCGAGCTCGGGCCAGACCGCACAGATCCCCCCTCTTACTGCGACCAGCTGGCGGAAACTGCCTGCCTCCCCGTGTAGCACCGCGCAGGAAGTACACCCCCCCCCCCCCCTCACCACAGCCGCCGTCATCAGCGAGGCCCGCGGCGTGGAGGCCAACCGCAGCCCCGCGAGGAAGCGACCGCAGATATCGTGACGTCTGCGTGGCTCTGTGCTAACCTGTTTTTTTTTTTTCCCCCAAGGAGCACATGTGCACATAAGCTAAAAGAGTTAGGCGCACACTAGTGCATCCCACTTAGATGTGCTCCTGAATTGTTTTTCCAGTTAGCACCGCAAATTTCAGGAGCACAGGCTCCTAAAATGGGAGCACTGTATTGAGCCCTGAGTCTGGGAGATTGGGTCACCATGGTACATCATTGTTATTATTTTTTTAAAGCACCATTGTTTAAAATGGCTAAATTAATCTGGTATCCATGACAGAGGAGTTTAAGGGGAAAATACTTTTGGTTCTGAAACTTAAGTTCTTAAGTACTTAAGTTCTGAAAAATGGAATCGCCCAGCTTTGAAGAACGTTCAAAAATTTTTTTTGCCTTTATAGTTACCAAAAGCACAAGCGTGAAATATTGAATAGGAATGCTAATTTGTTTATTCATTTTTTTTTATTTTTAAATTTTTTTGCCATTTTCTCCCATTTTTCTCCCCGATTTAGTCGTTATACCAATTCCCCATGTGTATCTCACAGTCCTGGTCGATGCGCTATCCTCTGTCGGTCTGGGGAGGGTGTAGACTACGACATGCCTCCTCCGATACATGTGGAGTCGCCAGCCGCTTCTTTTCGCCTGACAGCGAGGAGTTTCACTGGGAGAGCGTAATGCGCGCGGAGGTTCACGCTGTCTCCCCCAGATCCCCTCCCCGAGTTGAGTTGGTAACTCAAGCTCAGTGAAATGGCTACACACATGAAAGTGGCTATACTGAGGATCAGGCCCACCACTTCCTCCGTGGTTGATGGGGCGGGATTTTTGGTTACCGGTTGAATTCCGCAGGATCCAGAAGTTGTGGGGAGGGTATTTTTCTTCTTCTCAAGGTTTTGGTGTGAAGCAGTGGCTCACAAGGCTAGGGGTCTGGCGCCTGTAGGTTTATTAATATTTTAGTCCCTGTGCCTGTTCAATTTTCTCTATATTTACACCTCATATTCAAATACTTGTTTGTTTCTGTAGTGTGAACTGTACTGTTCACGCCTCACGTACTTTAGGAAAACCTGTTCTACCACTGTAGCATCAAACTATGAAAAATAGACGTGGTTCTCACTTAATAAAATGGCCGATGAACCAAAAACAAATATGGCGTTCATATCCAGCACTGCTCACACGGTTTGCCTGTTGTTTATCCAATGACAGCCCCAGAGTTAAACGCACATGCTGTTGTTTAACGGTAACTTTTGACACACCAGGTCAAGTTGTCTGAAAGGCGCGATAGCTGTGCCTCACCTGACCCCCTCTCCCCCTCTCTACTCAGGCTGAGACGCGCGTGAAGCTCAACTACTTGGACCGCATCGCCAAGTTCTGGGAGATCCAGGGCTCCTCCCTCAAGATCCCCAACATCGAGAGGCGCATCGTGGACCTCTTCAGCCTAGCCAAGGTCCTCTCACCCCTCCGCCTCTGCATCTACAGACCACTTTCACATGTACAGCCCACCATCACGTACACACCGCCTCTGCATGTACAGACCAGTACATGTACAGGCCACCATCACGTACTCACCACCTCTGCATGTACAGACCAGCACATGTACAGCCCACCATCACGTACACACCGCCTCTGCATGTACAGACCAGTACATGTACAGCCCACCATCAAGTACACCACGCGTCTGCAGCCCACCATCACATACACTCCGCCTCTGCATGTACAGACCAGTACATGTACAGCCCACCATCACATACACAACGCCTCTGCATGTACAGACCAGTGCATGTACAGCCCACCATCACGTACTCACCGCCGCTGCATGTACAGACCAGTACATGTACAGCCCACCATCACGTACACTCTGCCTCTGCATGTACAGACCACTTTCACATGTACAGCCCACCATCACGTACACTCTGCCTCTGCATGTACAGACCACTTTCACATGTACAGCCCACCGTCACGTACACACCGCCTCTGCATGTACAGACCAGTACATGTACAGCCCACCATCACGTACACTCCGCCTCTGCATGTACAGACCACTTTCACATGTACAGCCCACCGTCACGTACACACCGTCTCTGCATGTACAGACCACCATCACGTACACACCGCCTCTGCATGTACAGACCAGTACATGTACAGCCCACCGTCACATACACAACGCCTCTGCATGTACAGACCAGTACATGTACAGCCCACCGTCACATACACAACGCCTCTGCATGTACAGACCAGTACATGTACAGCCCACCATCATGTACACACCGCCTCTGCATATACAGACCACTTTCACATGTACAGCCCACCATCACATACACACCGCCTCTGCATGTACAGACCAGTACATGTACAGCCCACCGTCACATACACAACGCCTCTGCATGTACAGACCAGTACATGTACTGCCCACCCTCATGTACACACCGCCTCTGCATGTACAGACTAGTACATGTACAGCCCACCATCACATACACAACGCCTCTGCATGTACAGACCAGTACATGTACAGCCCACCGTCACATACACTCCGCCTCTGCATATACAGACCACTTTCACATGTACAGCCCACCATCACATACACAACGCCTCTGCATGTACAGACTAGTACATGTACAGCCCACCATCACGTACACACCGCCTCTGCATGTACAGACTAGTACATGTACAGCCCACCATCACGTACACTCTGCCTCTGCATGTACAGACTAGTACATGTACAGCCCACTGTCACGTACACTCCGCCTCTGCATGTACAGACCAGTACATGTACAGCCCACCATCACGTACACTCTGCCTCTGCATGTACAGACCAGTACATGTACAGCCCACCATCAAGTACACAACACCTCTGCAGCCCACCATCACGTACACACCGCCTCTGCATGTACAGACCAGTACATGTACAGCCCACCATCACGTACACACCGCCTCTGCATGTACAGACCACTCTCACACTGATAGGCTCTGAGCTCTCAGTTTGGGTGCTGCTGATAGGCTCTGAGCTCTCAGTTTTGGGTGCTGCTGATAGGCTTTGAGCTCTCAGTTTGGCCCGTGCTTATAGGCTCTGAGCTCTCAGTTTGGCCCGTGCTGATAGGCTCTGAGCTCTCAGTTTGGGTGCTGCTGATAGGCTCTGAGCTCTCAGTTTGGCCCGTGCTGATAGGCTCTGAGCTCTCAGTTTGGCCCGTGCTGATAGGCTCTGAGCTCTCAGTTTGGCCCGTGCTGATAGGCTCTGAGCTCTCAGTTTGGCCCGTGCTGATTGGCTCTGAGCTCTCAGTTTGCCCCGTGCTGATAGGCTCTGAGCTCTCAGTTTGGGCGCTGCTGATAGGCTCTGAGCTCTCAGTTTGGGCGCTGCTGATAGGCTCTGAGCTCTCAGTTTGGGCGCTGCTGATAGGCTCTGAGCTCTCAGTTTGGGCGCTGCTGATAGGCTCTGAGCTCTCAGTTTGCCCCGTGCCGATTGGCTCTGACGCCTGGCCTCTGCTCGCCGGCTCCTCACAGGTGGTGACCGAAGAGGGGGGGTTCGAGACGGTCAGCAAAGAGAGGCGGTGGGCGCGCGTGGCGCAGAAGATGGGCTACCCCCCCGGGAAGAACATCGGCTCCCTCCTGCGCTCGCACTACGAGAGGATCGTCTACCCCTTCGAGATGTTCCAGTCGGGGGCCAGCCTGCCGGTAGCGCACACAGTCCATCCCCTTTACATTCCTCTTCCTGTTGCGTCATCGTGTGTCTGTGTTGAGCAGGAAGGAAGCCATTGGCACAGAGTGCGCGAGCTGCATTGTCTTTTGAAACACCCGTGTGTCATGTTATTTCTACATTACGTGGTTTCTTTTGTCATTTTGAAAATGTGCTAATATTTGTATCTTTGTATTGAGTAGTTGTGTGTGTAGGTCTGTGTGTGGGCATGTGTGAGTGTGTGTGTCTGTGTATATGCCGGCCTGTGGGTATAATAGCGTGGGTTTAGCTAACCCCAAGCCGCTCTCCTTCCGCACACAGCAGTACAAGCCAAGGCCGTACGAGAGCGAAGAGGTGGACAAGGAGTACAAGCCTCACTCCATCCCCCTCCGCCAGTCAGTCCAGCCCTCCAAAGTCAGCAGCTATGGCAGGAGAGCCAATCGCCTGCAGCCTGACGTAAGGGCCCCGCCTCCACAGCACTCGCATTGGATGACAGTTCACCCTGGATTAAAATTCAAATGCACCAATATATATATACACTGAAGAATATATACACTGGTTTTGATTTCATTAATCATTGCTAACCCATTTTCTTGAGTACTGCAAACTAACATTAATAAGCAAGTAGATTCACTGATTTCACTTTGTAACTGAAACGGAATTGTTTCATGCACTGATTGAGGTTGACTTGAAAGCCTGTTACTATTATTATTATTATTCAAATATTTAAAATTTTATTTGTTGACCTTCGTAATTGTCTTTGTAGCTAAACCACAACATTAATGTTGGTTGAGCAGAACCAGGTGGCTCTGTCAAACCTTACTGCCTGTCGTGCGTGCGATCCAGCCGGTCATTCGTGAGTGTCGACTGGCCCATTTAGTTCTGTAAAATAAGGCCCACGTTGCAGGTTGAATCTTTCCATATTCCCTCCAGGGCTAAATGGAAAATCCCCCCGAGAATAGTTCATTTTCAATGCCTGTCATTTAATGTGTGGTTGTGCCCTGAACACATTAGGAAGGTTGGCCAATTTCCAGGTGATTTTAGCTGCTTTTTTTGCATTTTGGCAGACGTTCCAGCTTCCTGGGTATATAGACTATTCAGATGTGCTAGGTATGCAAAGTAAGGGTGTGTCTGCAGTACTTGCTGGAATAAATAAGAAACTGAGACTAGGTATGGGAACAGTGCCACCACACTAAAGTACAAATAACACATTTTTCACAAGGTTCAGCTTCGGTCATGGAGTTCAATTTGTTATTGGTTTTTCATAACCCAGACTGCCCCACTGTGAGCGCACAGGACCCAGACTGACCCAGACTGGCCCCACTGTGAGCACACAGCACCCAGACTGGCCCCACTGTGAGCGCACAGGACCCAGACTGCCCCACTGTGAGCGCACGGGACCCAGACTGGCCCACTGTGAGCGCACAGGACCCAGACTGCCCCACTGTGAGCGCACAGGACCCAGACTGCCCCACTGTGAGAGCACAGGACCCAGACTGACCCAGACTGCCCCACTGTGAGAGCACAGGACCCAGACTGACCCAGACTGCCCCACTGTGAGCGCACAGGACCCAGACTGCCCCAGACTGCCCCACTGAGCGCACCAAACCCAGACTGCCCCACTGTGAGCGCACAGGACCCAGACTGCCCCACTGTGAGCGCACAGGACCCAGACTGCCCCAGACTGCCCCACTGTGAGCACACGGGACCCAGACTGGCCCACTGTGAGCGCACAGGACCCAGACTGCCCCACTGTGAGCGCACAGGACCCAGACTGCCCCACTGTGAGCACACAGGACCCAGACTGCCCCACTGTGAGCGCACGGGACCCAGACTGGCCCACTGTGAGCGCACGGGACCCAGACTGGCCCACTGTGAGCGCACAGGACCCAGACTGCCCCACTGTGAGCGCACGGGACCCAGACTGCCCCACTGTGAGCGCACGGGACCCAGACTGCCCCACTGTGAGCGCACAGGACCCAGACTGCCCCACTGTGAGCGCACGGGACCCAGACTGCCCCACTGTGAGCACACGGGACCCAGACTGACCCACTGTGAGCACACCAAACCCAGACTGACCCAGACTGCCCCACTGTGAGCGCACGGGACCCAGACTGCCCCACTGTGAGCCCACAGGACCCAGACTGCCCCACTGTGAGCAGTTAATGAAGTAAAGCTGTAGAGTTAAGCAGGCTCGTTTCCCTCCCTGTGTTATTGCCCCAATATCCTCTCTGAATCCCTTTAAAAACTCATTACTCACCCATATTATCACCCTCCTGTCATCACAAGCTCGCTCTTGTTTGCTTTTCGAATGGAGTACATGAAAAGGTTGCAGTATGCTGTGCATTTTATTTGCAGTCGGTGACCTGCAAACCTGACCTCTTTCTGGACGGAAACAAGATCCAAAATGGCGTGTAGCAGAGCCGGAGCGGCTGTCTAGCTCTAATTGTGTTAACCCTTTCTGCCACTCATACTTCTTTATCATTTCTTCAGACAGCCGCTTCATTATTTCTTCATTAATTGTGTAATTATATTTTCCATAATTTCCGAGATGGGGGGGAAGGGGGGGGGGGGGGTGAGGCAAGGTGTGGTTACTGTTAATGTGATGCGTATTGGCATTTAAAGTGTAAGTCATCGTTTGTATCATAGAACGAGCGCGTATGTATAACAGAATGACCACGTGTATAAAGGAATGATCGCGTGTGTATAACAGTGTGATCGCGTGTATAACAGAATGACCTAATGATGTGATGGCGTCTTGAAGTATTTAAACCCTAATGAAGTATTTAACCCCTGATTTAAAAAAAAAATAAAATAAAATAAAAACCTGTCATTAGATTTCTCCACCCCATCCCTGTCTGTCTGTCTGTCTGTAGCAGTGTCCCTCTTACCCAAAAACTAACTCCCCATCCTCAGGCCCTCTGCACTCTTTCTTTCTACCAGCTACTTGTTCGCTGTGTCCCGTCCCGCCCCCCCCCCCCCCCCCCGGCCCCCTGCCTCTCTCAGTCCATTGTTGCTGTTGTTGTCTCTCCATGCAGGGTCCTGAAGATTTGCCCCCCCACCTTCTCAACACAGGCTCTCAACACACCTCGGTACTGCCTCTCTCTTGCTCTCGCTCTCTCCCTCGCTCTTCGTAGCTCTGCCTGGCTGTCAGTCTGTCCACTACTTTACCTTTCCATCATTCTCTCTCTCTCTACCTCTAAATGCATCCCTCCCTCCCTCCGCTCGTCTCACGTCTGTTACCTTGCTGGGTTCAGGTGGTTTTACCTCCTCCTTTTTGCTCTTGGTGTTTTGGCTGTTTGGGCTCTGCGTTTCCTCGCTATGCTTTCAGGGTGCTGTTGTGTGCTTGCTGTGCCAGCTAGCTGTCCCTGATGGCGTGCACTCGTTTCTGCTTGCTCTCTCTAGCGCCCTAGCGCACTAGCGCACTAGTGCCCTGTCTGTCCTCTTGCTGCTGTCTGGTAAGCCTCTTTATGCTGAAAGGAAAGCTGGACAGGTACAGTGACTGAGCTGTAGGACGCCTACTGGTGAGAAACTGTTACTGCGGGAGCCGTCCTCCCGTGAAGGGTGCCTCTTGCTAGCTCCGCCCCTTCCTGTGTCAGCCAATCAATCCCAAAAGAGGCGAAAGGACCAAAGTGTGTGTGTTTATTTATTTAATTTTTTAAAATGAGAGACTGGTTAATTACTTATGCCCTAAAATCCTCATCCTACTTCAATTTCAGCATTGGTGTTAAATGATTTTGTTTCTCCATTTTAAGAGGTGCTTAAGATTGGTCGTCCCTTAATTTGTGTGTGCATGTAGACCCCGGTGCAGAGCGCAGCGTGAGCGGCATGTAGACCCCGGTGCAGAGTGCAGCGTGAGCGGCATGTAGACCCTGGTGCAGAGTGTGAGCGGCATGTAGACCCCGGTGCAGAGCGTAGCGCGAGCGGCATGTAGACCCCGGTGCAGAGTGTGAGCGGCATGTAGACCCCGGTGCAGAGCGCAGCGTGAGTGGCATGTAGACCCCGGTGCAGAGCGTGACGTGAGCGGCATGTAGACCCTGGTGCAGAGCGAAGCGTGAGCGGCATGCAGACCCCGGTGCAGAACGCAGCGCGAGCGGCATGTAGACCCTGGTGCAGAGTGTAGCGTGAGCGGCATGTAGATCCTGGTGCGGAGCGTGAGCGGCATGTAGACCCCGGTGCAGAGCGTAGCGTGAGCGGCATGCAGACGCCGGTGCAGAGTGTGAGCGGCATGTAGACGCCGGTGCAGAGTGTAGCGTGAGCGGCATGTAGACCCTGCCTGGTGCAGAGCGAAGCGTGAGCGGCATGTAGACCCCGGTGCAGAGCATAGCGTGAGCGGCATGTAGACCCCGGTGCAGAGCGTAGCGTGAGCGGCATGTAGACCCCGGTGCAGAGTGTGAGCGGCATGTAGACCCCAGTGCAGAGTGTGAGCGGCATGTAGACCCCGGTGCAGAGCGTAGCGTGAGCAGCATGTAGACCCCGGTGCGGAGTGTGAGTGGCATGTAGACCCTGGTGCAGACATAGCGTGAGCGGCATGTAGACCCCGGTGCAGAGTGTGAGCGGCATGTAGACCCCAGTGCAGAGTGTGAGCGGCATGTAGACCCCGGTGCAGAACGCAGTGTGAGCGGCATGTAGACCCCGGTGCAGAACGCAGCGTGAGCGGCATGTAGACCTCGGTGCAGAACGCAGCGTGAGCGGCATGTAGACCTCGGTGCAGAGCGTGAGCGGCATGTAGACCCCGGTGCAGAGCGTGAGCGGCATGTAGACCCCGGTGCAGAACGCAGCGTGAGCGGCATGCAGACCCCGGTGCAGAACGCAGCGCGAGCGGCATGTAGACCCTGGTGCAGAGTGTAGCGTGAGCGGCATGTAGATCCTGGTGCGGAGCGTGAGCGGCATGTAGACCCCGGTGCAGAGCGTAGCGTGAGCGGCATGCAGACGCCGGTGCAGAGTGTGAGCGGCATGTAGACCCCGGTGCAGAGCGTGAGCTGCGTGCAGACGCCGGTGCAGAGTGTAGCGTGAGCGGCATGTAGACCCTGCCTGGTGCAGAGCGAAGCGTGAGCGGCATGTAGACCCCGGTGCAGAGCATAGCGTGAGCGGCATGTAGACCCCGGTGCAGAGCGTAGCGTGAGCGGCATGTAGACCCCGGTGCAGAGTGTGAGCGGCATGTAGACCCCAGTGCAGAGTGTGAGCGGCATGTAGACCCCGGTGCAGAGCGTAGCGTGAGCAGCATGTAGACCCCGGTGCGGAGTGTGAGTGGCATGTAGACCCTGGTGCAGACATAGCGTGAGCGGCATGTAGACCCCGGTGCAGAGTGTGAGCGGCATGTAGACCCCAGTGCAGAGTGTGAGCGGCATGTAGACCCCGGTGCAGAACGCAGTGTGAGCGGCATGTAGACCCCGGTGCAGAACGCAGCGTGAGCGGCATGTAGACCTCGGTGCAGAACGCAGCGTGAGCGGCATGTAGACCTCGGTGCAGAGCGTGAGCGGCATGTAGACCCCGGTGCAGAGCGTGAGCGGCATGTAGACCCCGGTGCAGAACGCAGCGTGAGCGGCATGTAGACCCCGGTGCAGAACGCAGCGTGAGCGGCATGTAGACCCCGGTGCAGAGTGTAGCGTGAGCGGCATGTAGATCCTGGTGCGGAGCGTGAGCGGCATGTAGACCCCGGTGCAGAGCGTGAGCAGCATGTAGACCCCGGTGCAGAGCATGGTGTTTGAGCGTCAGTGGTGCCCCCGGAAGCATTTCTCGTTCTCTGAAGTTCTAACGTTTACTAGCTACTGTATAATTAAGGAAAAGAAATAAAGAAAGGCAGTTCACCACATGGTGGCGATAATGGCTATTGCGCTCAAATGTCTGATCGTGGTAGGGGTACGGCGGCCAGCCCTAGCATGTAGGAGCGTGTGCTGCAGTCCTCTCTACCCCCCCCCCCCCCCCCAAATTGTTATCCTCCAGCTTTCTGTTCACCCCTCTCCCTCTTTCTCTCTCTCCCCCCTTCTCTCAGCCCGAGCCCACGGAGGAGGACATAGAGAAGAACCCGGAGCTGAAGAAGCTGCAGATCTACGGGGCGGGGCCCAAGATGATGGGCCTGGGCCTGGTGCCCAGGGACAAGGGCCTCCGAAAGAAAGGTACAAGCGCTGAGAGAGAGTGTGTGCGTTTCTGTGTGTGTGTGTGTGTGTGTGTGTGTGTGTGTGTTTCTGTGTGTGTGTGTGTGTGTGTGTGTGTGTGTGTGCATGCGCGCTTCAGAGTGTCTGCATGTGTACATGTGTGTGCAAGTTCGAGTCTGTGTGTATGTGCGTTTGTGTGCGTGCCTGCCTGCATCTTAGTGTGTGTCAGAGAGAGAGTGCCGTTTAGTGAGTGAGTGAGTTAGTTGGTGAGTGAGTGAGCGAGTGGGTGCGATGAGCGAGTTGCGGGAGAGCGAGTCTGAACGAGGGCTTTAATGGGTGGATGACTGAGTGAGTGGGTGCAGTGCAGTGCAGTCGTGATTCACCTCCAGTTGACTAAATCTCAACACAAAACGTCTGTGGCCCTTGCGGTTATTTCTACAGGAAACCCTGAACAGTGCCGCACACTCTGTGCTGTCCTGGTATCCCTAACTTGTTTGTAGCATACCTGCCGTCCCATTACAGGCATTTAGCAGACGCTCTTATCCAGAGCGACTTACACAACTTTTTTACATAGCATTTTACATTGTATCCATTTATACAGCTGGATATATACTGAAGCAATTTCGGTTAAGTGCTCAAGGGTACAACGGCAGTGCCCTACCCGGGAATCGAACCTGCGACCTTTCGGTTACAAGTCTAGTTCCTTACCCACTGTGCTACACTCCGTCCCAGTAGCAGGTCTCTGGGCCTCTGTTGTTGAACTGGTCCCCTGGACGGCGTTCTCCCCCCACAGACGAGCTGCCGCAGACCGTCATCGTGCGGGACAGCGCCGTGGTGACGGTGAAGGGCGAGCCGGTGGAGGAGGCGATCTCCGGCGAGAGGAACGGGGA